>NW_021135820.1:0-742 GCF_004193835.3 Ostrinia furnacalis | reverse complement strand
TATATATTTTTTAATTTATTACATTCTTTTTGCCCCTGCGTACAAGGTACCCACTGAAAACCAGTGTCTTGGCACTTGGCAGTAAAATGTCAACTGTCAAGATGATACTGAGTGGGTAACCTTTTTGGCAACATTTCTTTTTTCTTTTTTCTCTTTTCTCTTAATTGTCTTTGTACTTTTTTTTTTATAATTGTATTTTTATATTGCCCTTTGTTTCTTTGTTGTTTTGTTGTCAAATAAATATTTTTTCTTTCTTTCTTTCTTTCTTTCTGTGACAGACAAAATTCCACGCGGGCGAAGCCGCGGGCGGAAAGCTAGTTTATAATATTATAAGTTGGGATTCCATTCTTTTTAGAGCATGCAAAACCTTGTTTTTTAAAGAATGTTTTTCTTTTAATTTAAATTTAAGCATTTTAGTATTTACGATGCGGAATTTACTACGGCGTAGTAGCATCGTTTTTCTCTAATGTAGCTCGTAATAATTCGAAGAATTCTTATGGCCACATTCCAGCTCCATCATCAGACCCTGTTTATACAGTGTGTCCGGGCATGTAGTGATCAAACTTTAAGGGCGTAATCTATGGTCAATTTTATCGATGAAAATACGTCAAATTTGGGGCTTGACCCATTTCTCGCAAATTTACAAGGATTTAAGTTTTTAATTTTAAGTTTTCACCTCTTCCTTCAAAAACAAGTGATAGCATGGGAAGCTTAATACTAATAAGCAAAAATTTTATATCAT
>NW_021135819.1:0-578 GCF_004193835.3 Ostrinia furnacalis | reverse complement strand
TACTTTATTCTGATGAATAAATGTCATTACAAGTTTTTCTCTAAAACTGATAGTTTGGCTAGAAAAAAATATTTTCTATTCACGCAGTACGCCGGCGGCGTTCGGATCGGATATAGTGACGTCATCGTCCCCGCGCCGGGCGGTCAGTGAACTTTTTTAGTAATTTGGCCATAACTTCGTCAATTTTTGTCGTAGAACAAAAATTTTTGGACTGTGTATTAAGGATTTCTTAGCCCTATAAATCTGCATTCACAGCTAAAAATCGAAATGATCCTCATTAAAGACTCGAGGTTCTTACAACACTAGCGCGGTCGGCTATTGTGAGGGACGGCTGTCTTTGATACCACCGACTCCGCCACGCATAAATAAGGATGTCAACTCCAAAATTCTTTCTAATCTTAATAATAATAAAACTATCATTATTTACTTTTATAATTTTTTTTTTGTTTCTACGATGATTTTAATGATTATTATTTCAGTTTAAAATTGATAGTTGGGAATAATTATTTACTTATTTACTTCGGAATACTAAAGACTGCGAATAATCACAGGTAGATAATTCGATAGCGTTTAGTTTC
>NW_021135818.1:0-2003 GCF_004193835.3 Ostrinia furnacalis | reverse complement strand
TGAGAACGGTTTTTCACCTGTATGTGTCCGTATATGTATAATTAAATCTGATTTTACAGCAGCCTTGTAATGACAATAGTTACATGAGAACGGTTTTTCACCTGTATGTGTCCTTTCGTGTTTAATTAAAGCTGTTTTTTGAGTGGTCTTATAATGGCAATAGTTACATGAGAACGGTTTTTCGCCTGTATGTATCCGTATATGTTTAATTAAATCTGATTTTACAGCAGCCTTGTAATGACAATAGTTACATGAGAACGGTTTTTCACCTGTATGTGTCCGTATATGAGTATTTAAATTATCTCTTTTAGCAGTCTTATAATGGCAATAGTTACATGAGAACGGTTTTTCACCTGTATGTGTCCTTGAGTGTTTAATTAAAGCTGATTTGTCAGTACTCTTGTAATGACAATAGGTACATGAGAACGGTTTTTCACCTGTATGTATTCTTAAGTGAAGATTTAAAGTATCCTTACGCGCGAAAGATTTTTGACAGCTTGTACATGAATATGGTTTTTTAGCAACATTAGAATTACATTGTTTAGTTTCATTCTGATCTAAATTTTCTTTGTTCACATCTGTGTGAGTTATATCAGTGGTATTTTTTGGCTCAAAAGTTTCATGAGTTTTTACATGTAATGCTAAACTGTCTTTACATTTAAATATAAGTCCACACATATCACATAGTATATTGGTTTTACAGTTTTTTCTAGTTTCTTTGGGTTTCTTAGTAGAGTTTGAGCTTGGCATTTTGTCGGATTTTTTAACATCGTTTTTAAAACGGTCCAACTTTTCGTTCAATTCACTATTTTTCTTTTCTTTGTCAAAATTTTTAACTTTCATGTTACGATTAAGATCCTCGTTTGCCTTACTTTCATTCTTTCTATTATTTCCGTTGTCGCCCTGTCCATTTGTTGACTCATTCTTCGGCGTTTCAGACGATTTTGCAGTTTGTTCTAATTTTCGCTTTTTAGTTGTTGGAGCGCCTGTAAAAAGAAAACAAAAAATGCTTACAATTTTTTTTTGCAAGAACTGTTTTTGGCAGAATCCCAAGTAAACGTATTTTAATAATATTAACGTTTACACGAACATCCTGTTTGCAGTACCTATCCAGCAAAAACCGATCCGATCCGAATTTGTACTTCAAATTTCAATCACACACAGTAAACTTTATGCGTGTTCAAACCACAGTCCAGTTTAATTTGCAGGATCCTGCATTGATACCGCAAAACTAAGTCGCCGTGGGAACGAGCCCTAACTTTCGTTTCAGCCGAATGTCATCCACTGCTGGGCAAAGGCCTCCCCCAAGACTTTCCTTTATTCACCAGATCGTCGGTCCACCTAGACCTAGTGAGAGGCCTGCCCACACTGCATCTTCCGGCTCGTCGCGTCGTTCCTAACTTTAACATGATTGTTTTCATACAAAACTAGTACATTGCAAACGTTGTGATAGGGATATAGACATGCGATTTTTGGTTTTACGAAGGTAATACGATAGAGAATAATACAAAGTAATAAAAACCACCTGTTATATGGGCATTTTTTGGAGAAATTCATCAAATAACCAAAAAAACACAAATTTAAAAGCAGATTTTTTTCAAAAAGTATCATTTTTTATTACCTATTTGTTGGCATTTTCTGAGTATTTTATGTAATTTTTTAGTATCGCCTGTTATTTAGCATTATTATTGTTTTTATTTTATCAGGATATACTTATTAAAAGTTAAATTAGGTTTTCTTTACAGTAGTTAATTGGAAGAAAAAAAATCTATAAAAAAAAACCCAGAAATTTTTGACCTCTTTTTTGTCGTTAAAAATAGGTCTATGTTGCGGCCGCAACGGCCGCCTCCTTGGCTGCGCGCACTGGCCAGCAAGAATTTTTTTTTTTTTCGTTTTTTCTTATGTCAATGTTTTTCATCTAAAATGTCTCTCGATTCTCTCGAATTTCTTGAATTACATCAACGAGCCAATGGGTATTTCTTCGGAGGCAGAATTTTCGATGT
>NW_021135817.1:0-840 GCF_004193835.3 Ostrinia furnacalis | reverse complement strand
AGTATAAGGGATACAATGCTCCACATTACCACACAATATTACCACAGGCCGCCATAACACCGCATTATGTAGTATTATCGTACAAAGGTTTCTCTAAAGTGAGTAATAGACTGAAAATTCGAATGCCCTGATTGCTTAAGAAACTTAGTTCCTGGTAAAGGCCATATAAAGAGGTATTATGTAGGTCTCTAAACCTCTCTAGGTCTAAAATTAAATGTCTATATTCAATATTGGTAGCTTTTAAATATATCGTATCCTCTATGATGAACAATATTCAGTGGCGGCGAAGCATAGGTTGGCAACCGGGGCGGCACCCTATAAATTATAGCCTAAGGTACCCCAGAATGGCACCCCCCCTGTCATGACATCACGACCGTCCTTGCCATGCAGATGCGTCAGTGAGTACTAATCTGCGCGATTTTGTCACCCCCTGATGCTTGGCACCCGGGGCGGACCGCCCCCACCGCCCCCCCCTTACGCCGCTACTGACAATATTGATACGGAATTTGCAAAAACAAGATAGATTGTTCATTATGTAGAGTCATCAACAAATTATACTCGTAATGATGTGTCATTTCATTTATTGCATAGGTAATTAAGAACATTATTAAATTACAAAATATTTTGAGGTTATAAATAAGCTTAAATAGTTTCCCTTTTTAACACGTTGAGTGCGAAACCAGGTCTATAGACCTTGTGTACGTCTCGCTTACCGTGCGGCTAAGAAAATTATAGTCTTCCTTGTCGTGCGAAAGGCATAACTTCAATTGGGTCCGGTGTAGGAAAGTGATGAATATATATCTACGATGTATTCTTAAAATAGAATCCAATGATGTACCT
>NW_021135816.1:0-810 GCF_004193835.3 Ostrinia furnacalis | reverse complement strand
TTGGTCGACAGATTCGTGAACTAATAAAAAATAATAGCCACATATTTTCAGCAAATGCAATCCGAGACGTATTTTCCATAGACATAACAACACTTACTCGATTGTTCTCTTCGACACCGGCACAAAATTCTTTTGCAATAAAAATTGAAAATAAAGAAATAGTTCCTCAATTAGAACTAAAATATATAGCTCCATCAATTGAATTTGCAATCCAAATGTTTGTTCACGAAGGCTATAACGTTAACGATATACGAAGCGATGCTGATAGGCAGGCATTTGTGAAGCATATCCCACCTGAGTTGAATCCGAATAAAATTGCAGAATCCAACAAGAGCAAATCTTTCTCACTTGATAAGAACAAGTCAAATACGAATGACAAATTATCAGCACCACAAGTAAATCACCCTCTCAAAGGAAATGAAGCAACCAATACTCCTGCAACTACCACAGTACCGGCAGAGCAACGTTCACCAGCTGCCCCATCATCCAGGTCAAGGAAATTCTTAGTTCCTTGGTCACTTAATATTCGTAATAGCAGAATCAATGAGATATACCGAGAGCTTAGACGTGGTATCGAAGTAAATAAATTGCCAAATGCTACTGCAGTCACTTTCCGGGTATTTGTTGAAGTTTCTTGCAACGACTACATAGACAGTAAAAGAACAGGCCAAACGCCTGTTGTAAGAGACGACAACGGCAAACATGTAATTACCGATGATAAGCTGTCGACCAAAGTTAGGGCTGTAGCTAAACACCTAGAAGAACAAGGGTTAATTAGCTCGCAGCAGTTTAAAACTATTTTCAAACGAG